>NW_020312009.1:423659-425254 GCF_003144115.1 Tilletiopsis washingtonensis
CCCCCCCTTTCCCGCGCAAAGAGACCGGTGTCGACAACCTCTCCTTCAGTCCCGCCATTGCCGCGCCGCAATTCGGCGCCGGCGTCTACTGCGGCAACTTTCCCATGTCGCCGCACAACGTGCGTGTGGCGTACCAAACGTGGGACATCCTGGAGCGCGCGCCCGAAGCAACGGAGAAGCGCTTCGGCAAGAACTACGTCTATCGCGACGGCATTGCGTTTGGCGGATGGCTCAAGACTTGGATTGCCAGCTGGGTGGCGTATAGCAGCGTGCTTGCCCTGCTTTATCTGCCGCCTGTGAGTCGTTTGGCGGGAAAGAGTCACGAAGGAAAGCAAGCGCAGGCAAAAAGCTGAAATGAGGACCGTCGCCAGGTGCGCTGGATCATGAAGCGTCTGCTCAAAGAGGGCGCGGGTCCTTCTGACAAGTGAGTTCTCTCTCTCCTCTCTCTCTCTCTCTCTCTCTCTCTCTCTCTCTCTCTCTCTCTCTCTCTGCGCCCTACTGCGCCCGCACAGCTCTGACTGGAGGAGTGTTCGCGTCGCAAAACAGGGGATGGATGGATCTGCGAGCCGTGGCACGCTGCGGCGACCAGGCCAGCATCTGCAACTTGTCCTTCAAAGGCAATCCTGGTGCGTATTAGCTCTCTCTCTCTCGCGTTACCCGTGCCCGATCTCCCCTTGCTGAACTCTTCTTTGCCCCCTTCTCGGTGGCTGGCGCGCGCAGGCTATCTAGTGACGGCGCGCATGATTGCCGAAGTCGGCCTGCTCCTCTCGCAGGAGCGCGAGGAAATGCCGCAGTGGGCAAGGCAGGGAGGCGTGCTCACGAGCGCCACGATCGGAGGCGAACGCCTGGCAGAAAGACTCAAGCTGTATGCGGGCTTCGACATTGAGACGGCCGTGTTTGAGGAGGGAAAGGACAAGTAAAAAAAACCGAGCGCCGGGCGATGCCGCCCCCCATTCTTCTCCCTTCCCTCAAGCAACAGGACGCGAATCGCCAAATCTCATTTGCGAGCTGTCGCTCTCTCTCTCTCTTTCTGCGTTGGCGCTTTCCATGCCTCTCACGAGAACGACTCTGCATCGTCATCTCCTTCGGCTGTTCGGCCCCTCTTCTCCTTCACGCTGCGTGTGAGGCCCACACTGTCGTCAATGCCATCATGACTAGAAGTCACTGGTCTGTATGATTAGAGAGAAGCGGCAGGCGCGGGCTCGAGCGGGGGAAAAAGGGGGGGGGGGGGTGAGAGAGAGTTGGTGAGAGAGGGTTGCGCAAGATCATCGGGGCGAAGAAGAAGCATGAAGCCGGGGGCAGGGGTACTTGTGCACCTCTCGAGGCTACTTTCACAACGTCCGGCGGGCGGCGCGCAGCCTTAAAGCTCCTTCTTTGCCTTGACCTGCTTGCCTCCTTTGCCTTTCGCAGCCGCCGCGCTCTTCTTGCTGTCTTGTTGATGTTGGCTAGCCGGCTGCCAGGCACGCACACGCTCGACGTGCGGCAACCAGGCCGAGCCGCGCAGGGCGAAATTGTCGGGCGACTCAGTCAGAGAGAGCACCTTTTTTTTGTTGGGGTGTTGGGGGGCGCCAGACCAGGCAAAGCGTCAGCCTTTG
>NW_020312009.1:426174-430690 GCF_003144115.1 Tilletiopsis washingtonensis
TCTTCCCCAGCTCGATGCTGTCTCTCGCGGGGGTGACCGAGGTTGCCCCATCACTGCAGCGTCGGGCCACATGCCCGCCCGGGTATAACGGGGCCCGCTTTCTACCCTTTGCCAGCCTCTCGCTGCAGCTTGCCCTTCTCTGCGGATCATTCTCCCCACGCTCTCAACCCATGTCGCACGTAGATGCCACTCACATAGCCCGCGGTGACGCCTGCGCCGGCCAGTACGAGAGTGGCGGGCAGGAGCACCTTGAACCTCTTCTTCTGTCCCCTCTTTGTCGTCTCGCACACGGCATACGTAAGCAGCAGGCTGGTGTAGATCATGGGCAGTTCGTCGAGCAGCTGAGCCTCGTGCTTGAGCGTCATGTGGAAGAGCAAACTGCCGATGCCAATGAGCGCAATGCCGAGATTGACGAGGAGGAAGCGCAGAGGTAAGTCGTGCGCCAGGCAGCTGCGCGCGCCGTAGAGGGCCAGAGCTAGGAAGAAGAGGTTGGAAATCGTGTTTGCCGGCTCGGCTATGTAGCGCGTCCAGCGATACTAAGAAAAGGCGCGTGCGGAGGCTGAGCCGGCAGATGCAGAAGAGGAGAAGTGAGGGGGGGGGGGGGCGACACGCACTTTTTCTTCACACCACAGCAAGGAAGAAGTGATGTCGCCCCAGTAGCCGTGCGTGGGCAGCGGGCGCTGCTCCAGGAAGGCCATCGTGGTGCGCGCCGGGGGGGTGCGGGGGTGCGGTGCAAAGTGGGGAGGGAGGCGGGCGCGCGGCGGTGGGGCGGGTCCGGGCGAGCGGCGAGCGGGGGCCAGGGCAGAGGCCAGCGCTGCGGTGCGCTTTTTGCTGAGTGGGGATGCGACGCAGTGGATGTGGATGTGACGGGTGGTGACGGTGGTGCTGAAGCAAAGGCTCCTCGCTGTCGTGCGCAGCCAAAGTGCGCGCCGGTTCGCAGCTCCGCGGCTTGAGAGGCCAACGTGGAGGTCACCCGCTGCTGCCGGCACTCTACTCGCGATTTCTGTGAGTTGATTTGCCAGCGCGGCGTTGCGAGCACGCTCGCTCCAGATAGACTCTTACTTCAGACTTGGCGCCGCGGAAGGGGGGGGGGGGGCTTCTATTGAGCCAACCAGACGCATGCTGTGATCAAAGCAAGCCAGGCTTGACGGCGCATCGAGCCACCTGATGCAGCCTGGCACTCTGACTGCCACGTCGCACGGCGAGCCAGTTGAGGTCTACTTCTGGCGTGGCAGACGCAAGCCATCGCAGAGCAGCGAGGTGCGCTATACATCTCTCTCTCTCTCTCTCTGAGCTGCACACTGCGCAACTGTCGTGCGCCTAAACGAGGCGCAAGAACTGCACCAACTCAACATCAGAACGACAAGCCCTTGGTGCTGCTTCGCAGTGGGGCCAGCAAGATCGCAGCGCGCGCCCTGCTGCGCCTCGTCGCACAAGGTGGGCCTCGCTGCACTGGGTCTCCTTTCTCTGGTGCGCTAGCATTTGCTGTCCCGCGCAGCAGCAGCCCGCTTGCAGAGCGCTTAGGCGGTCTGGCCATTCATATGGTCAATGCCGCGGCTTGCGGCAAGCGGCGCGGCGAGAGAGGGCATCTCCGTGCTCGCCCCCCCCCCCCCTGTGAGAATCTCGAAAGTGGAGCAGGCGGCCGTCTCCGCCGGCGCTCGGCGCAGGAAGCGCGCCGAGGCCGGCACGCGCGCCTCTTTCCCTGTCACGCGCGCCGCTCCGCCAGAAGAAGGTCGCTGCGCAGGTGCAGCGCTCGACGTCGCTGCCGATTCCGTCCAAGTTGCGCTCCCAAGGCGTATCTGTTGATCGTCAGCATGCAGGGAGAAAGATCTGCAAACTGGGCTGCACGCAGGCGTCGTGCATCTTCGAGCCTGCCCTGTGCTCTGCCTCGACGAGAAGGCAGCGCTCAAGGCCTCGGAAGAGGGGCCACGGCCGACAACTGCTGGAGGTGCCTGCGACTGCAGTGCGTCCCACGCCCCTGGGCGCGCGCGCTGGCAGCGCTGCTCCCACAGCAGAGCACAGCCAAGTCGAGCTGGAGCAGAGGGCAGCAGGTGCGGCAGAACCAAGCCTTTTTCTCCTTTGGCCGCACATCCACAAGCCAGCCTTCTCTCCAGCGGCACGGCAGGCAGGCCCCCACGAGAAGACAAGCCTCTCAGGGCAAGGCAGGATGCGTGAGATGGCGGCCGCGAGCACGTGTCTTGTGTGGAGGCGTGCGATCGGCGCGCGCGAAGCATGGCGCGCCGCGCGCGGCGGGGCACACGGGCAAAAGCGGGCGGGCGGGCGAAGCGGGCGAGTCGCGCCTCTTGTCTCTCACCTCGGCGCCGGGCGCGGCTGCAGGCTGCGGGTGCGGCTGGCGCGCGCCGGAGAGAGCCAAGCGTTGCCCCCGCACCGCCGCTCCGCACCGGCATCGGAGCGGGCGTCGGGTGCGGAGCACGCGCTGCGCCGCGCGCGCGCACGCCGCACGACGACAGACGGTGGCCGGTGCGCTCGCTCTCTCTGCGCCGCCCGGCAGCCGGTGGTCGGGGTGCGCCAGCGCGCGTGACTGCGAGCCAGCAGCGCGGCAGGCTTGGCCTTGCCTTGCGTTGACTCGCAGCGTGGCTCTCGCCGGTGCCCGACACTTCGCTCTTCCTCTCACCCCTCATCACCCCGCGCTCGCCCTTGCCGCATCAAGGCCACCCCACCACCCCCGCTCCACTCCCCACTCCCGCGTCGCCAGCCATGTCAAAGACGAACAACAACAAGGCCAAGGTGGCGCCCTCGACGCACCTCATCGCCGGCGGCATCGCCGGCTTTGCCGAGGCGTGTACTTGTCACCGTGCGTATTGTGTGCATGCTGGGGGCAAGCTAGTGGGGGGGGGGACTGCTGCGTGGGCCGCGTTTGCGCATGCTTGTCCTGCGCTGCTCGCGGCGTGTAAGGCTTGGCTTCAAGTGCCTTTGCGACGACGGGCTCTGTGTGTGTAAGCCCCCGCTTCATGCCGTTCTCGACGGCGTAGGCTGCGAACAGGGCCGCTTGCGGCGGCGGGGGGGGGGCGGGCAACTGCGTCTTTGCCCGAGTGTGCAACGACTGAGGGTTGGCGATGTGTGATCTCTCTTGCTTCTTCTCCATGCCCAGCCCGATGTTTGCTTCCAGCGGGCTGCCCAGCTTGTTAGCTCTGCTTCTTATTCCTGTGTGGCATCATTCCTCACCCCTCCCCTCAACCAGCGCTCGACACCATCAAGGTGCGCATGCAGCTCTCGCGCCGCGGCAAGTCGAGCGGACAGAAGCCGCGCGGCTTCTTCGCCACGGGCGCCTACATTGTCAAGCGCGAGACGCCTTTGGGGCTCTACAAGGGGCTCGGCGCCGTCGTCACGGGCATCGTGCCCAAGATGGCCATCCGCTTCATGAGCTACGAATACTACAAGAACATGATGGCAGACAAAGCGACGGGCGCGACGAGCAGCAAGGGCATCTTTGTCGGTGAGGTCTTGGCGCAGAGAGAGGCGGCAGTGCAAGCGTGGGAGAGCTGACCGTTCTTGGCTGTGTGCAGCCGGCCTGCTCGCTGGTACGACCGAGTGAGTCTCGCTGCAGAGCTTTGAGGCGGGGGGGGGGGGCGCATGTTGCGAGATGGGTTGCGTGCTCCGGGCAGGCTCTGTTGCGTTTTTTTCCTTTGCAAGCCCGCACTCTTCCCCCCCTGCTGACACTCGCAAACAAGGGCCGTGGCAGTGGTGAACCCGATGGAAGTCGTCAAGATCCGTCTGCAGGCGCAGCAGCACTCGCTCGCCGACCCTCTGGAGGTGCCGCGCTACCGCAATGCCGCCCATGCGCTCTACACCATCGTGCGAGAGGAGGGCTTCATGACGCTCTACCGCGGCGTCGCCCTCACGGCCGCACGACAGGCGACGAACCAGGGTGCGTGAGAAGTGGGGTTCAGCCTGGACCAAAAGACGGAGGGGGACAGGCACCACGCAGAGAGCTACGCGGCAGAGAGGCGCAGAGAGTGGCGCGTGTAGTTTCGTAACAGCCGCATCGCAAGAGCAAAAGCTGACTCCTCTCTCTCTCAGCCGCAAACTTTACGGCGTACCAAAAGATCAAGGACTGGGCGCAGAGCTACCAGGGCACGACGGAGCTGCCTAGCTGGCAGACGGCCGGCATTGGTCTGATTTCCGGTGCTCTCGGTCCCTGTACGTTGTTTCTCCTTGTCTCCCCTTTCTGGCCTCTATCCCTCGCTGACGTCTCTCCCTTCTTGCGCAGTCTCCAACGCCCCGTGCGTGCCTCCCCCCTCGACCCTTGCTGCGCTGCTCAACTCCTTGCGCTGACGCTGTGACGCCCCCCCTGCCCGTTAGCATCGACACTATCAAGACGCGCATCCAGCGCGCGAGCCGCGTCGAGGGCGAGACGGCGCTGAGCCGCGTCATGAAGGTGGCGGGCGAGATGTTTGCGCAAGAAGGGCCGTCGGCCTTCTGGAAGGGCATTACGCCTCGTGTGGCGCGCGTCGCTCCTGGTGCGTTCTTTCGGCTTTGTGCCCCCCCCCCCCCC
>NW_020312009.1:431205-432411 GCF_003144115.1 Tilletiopsis washingtonensis
AGAAGGAGGGGGACAGCACGCGCTTCCGGGAGAGAAGGAAAGCGCAACAAACACCAGCAGCACCAGCCATCTTAATCGTCTCTTCTTTGGTTTCGCGCGTCGAAGGAATAGCTATATTTCTCCTCTCTCCCCGTGCCTTCCATGCCTCTCTCCTGTCGCTTCTCAGATTCTTCGATGCAGCGTCCTTTTCATCCCCCTGTTTGTGTGTATCCTCAGCGGGCGCTGCCCTCGTACAAGGACATGGGTTGTTGCGCACGCCTTGTCTGAGCAGGGAGCTCAACTCTACTTACAGGCTCTTGGACGAAAACGCACTAAGCCACTCTTGCCGCAGATCTGCTGTCAGTCGGCAAGGGCTGCAGCAGTAGCGAGTTACCAAGGACGGCACACATCACACACCATACTTACGAAACGCGGTGGGTCTGATGCAAGTGTGCGATTTCCATCCAGGCAGCGCCCAGCCTGGCTCCCACAAAGGGCTTGGACACCGGGGGACTCGACTCACTGCACGTTTGTTTCATTCCTTGTCATTGCGCGGCCATCCTCAACGGCCTGCCCGCCAGCCAGCTCTGCCGGCCCCTCAAAGTCAAACGCCGTACTACTTGCCGTTTTGTCCCCCCTCCCCTTCCTTCTTCCCCCCCCCCCCCCCCTGCCCCCCCCTTTAAGCCCCCTTTCCCCCCCCCCCCCTCGTCGCCCTCAATCCCAAACCAGCATGCCCCTCTCATTGACGCTCGCCTTAGCCGCCGTCAAGCCCGTCGCCGCTGCCTTTGCCCCCGCTGCCGCCGCTGGCGCTGCCTTCTTCATCTGCGCCTTGATGCGCTCCTGCTCCACCTCGCGCTTATGTCTGGCCAATCTCGCCAATCTCTCCTTCTCCTCCGACTCCTTTGCCGCCTTGGCAGCTGCTGCCTTCGCCGCGTTTTGCCGCTGCTTCTTCGTCGGCTCCGAAGGCGCTGCCGCGGCGGAGGCGGCGGGCTTCTTCGGCGCAGTAGAGGCGCCACTGCTCGAACTCGAGGCGGCAGGAATGCGCAGCACGGAGGAAGTAGAGCTGCCACTGCCGGCGCCCGAGCCGGGAAGGGCAGCAAAGGGGTTGGAGGAGGCCCATGCTCCAGCGGGAACCGAAATCGTCGTCTTGCCATTCGTCGTCGTCGTACGCGCTGCTGCTGCTCCGAGAGAGAGAGAGAGAGAGAGAGAGAGAGAGAGAGAGAGAGA